>NW_027438258.1:0-12500 GCF_000715075.1 Nicotiana tabacum
AGAATCATGGAAGACGTAATTGAAATATGCACCTGGAATTAAATCACATTGGTATAAAGAGCCGGAAAGGAAAAAGAGGAGGAAAGAAGCAAGGGACTGAGCGACGAAGCGAGGTTTGGAACCCTTCAATTACAAAGTGGAAGATGCCTCTCACAATGGGTAGGATTACTGCATTTCTTATATTTGACTCTTCTATTTGATAATATATATAGGGAGTTGGGGCAGGTTGAAGGGGAGGGGAAGTCAATTTAAACATAGTGCCACCATAACCCTAAGAAAACGAGATTGGGTTTGTGTGTGTAGACTATCCTTGGAAGTGTCTATTCTACCAAACCACGGGACGCAGCCGTAGATCGAGCCCTGGAAGTCCTCTCCTCGCGGCTCCCTGCGTTGATATTCGAGGAAGTTGCTCTCGACACGAGGGATATACAAGAAAGACCTGCTCTAGATCCCCAAGTCTCCATGGTCGTTCTTTTTAACATCTCTTTCTATTCTTATAATGTAATGCTATCAGTCACCTCGTACTACCCCCCATTGCGCATCCTGTGTAACATCAAGGAAAGGGAAGGCTCATACTACCGCGGCGGGAGGTCGTCTCCCAACACATTCCCCCTATAGTTGATCTGCCACAGATTGAGGCATATCCTTTGGAGATGGTCACGTCAGCGGCGGCAAGTGGATCATTCATGCGCAGACTTAACTGAAAAAGAAAGATTCCCTTTTGTTACCGACCTTCTTCCCTTGACTGGTGTTTTAGGTCTTCTTATCCAAGAGGACACTTTAATCTTGCTTTAGAGGCCCGAATGCTTATCATTCTTGCCTTCTAAACTTCTTTATATCGAGGGATGAGGAACCATATTATCCTGCATTCCTTAAACCTATGTAGTGAGTCGTGTAGGTGGCGTGTTTAAATTAGGACCATACATTGGGATTCTTTTCTCCTCATCGCTAGCCAGTCGGGATGCTATCTCTCTTCTCCTTCGTCACTCAACCATCAAAATATGGTATATAATTAACAAACTCTTTTTTTGATATTTACTTAAAACTATACTGAACCACCTATCTATTCGTTTTTTGGCGCTGTCCCGACACTGATGAGCATCACTTAGGCCTTCATTCATGATACTCTGCTAGGATCTGCAGCGCTTCAGTAGGCCCTAGGCACTGATGTGAGGTTAAAGTTTTAACCAATGCAACATACTATCCATAAACATTGTACTCCCATAATATAATAAGGCAAGAAAGCGGAAAATGAAAAAAAAGTAAAATGGAAAAAGTGCCCCCTTTTGATTAGCCTGTTTCCAAGAGGGAGAAGGTCTTATGGCAATCTCAGGCATACTCAAAATCGGTTATTTGGCCTGATCGAGCAACCTATGAACAGTTGTCGCCTACATAACCTACCTCCCAGACCAAGGGAAGAAGGTATCAGATCACTTTTGAGAGCCCTTTTGTTAAACCAGTTCCTTTACTCTTTTTGAATGAATTACAGTCAGTAAAGTAATCTGGTGGAAGGGGTCCATAGAAAGAAAATTGGCTTCTTTTTCTTTTTTATATTTTTTGAATAGAGAAAGAGTCGAAACTAAGGGTACGCTCTCTAGAAGATTTGCTCGGAGCTTTTTTTTTAACTTGGTCGCCTGGTATCTTGAAACCTCTTTGCTTGCGGGGGCAGGAGTGGAAAGAGCGCTTCGCGAAAGAATCGTGTGGCGCGGTGAAAGGTTTCCCGTTGGGGTTTCCGACCCTCCAGGTCTCCACCTACTTGTGGAATAGGGGGGTTCCTTGATATTAAGGTGTCAAGGCGGTCGAAGAAGGCCACAGGTGGAAGCAACCGATGCTTTGATCATTCAATTGACTCCTTGCTGCCAGTCCGTGCTTGCTGTCATGCTGGCAAAAGCAGGGGTTTCGGTCGGTTTTACCTACTATTGGATTTGAACCAATGACTCTCGCCGTATGAAAGCGATACTCTAACCGCTGAGTCAAGTAGGTCAAGCTGAGTCAAGTCACCCTATAAGAGAAAGCCGCGCAACCAAAGTAGCCCTTACTATACAAGGGGGGCGGAGCGCTAAGAAAGAGAAAGCGTTATCACTATACGAAATGAAGCAGCGGCTAGCACGCTAAGCTAAGATCAACCAATGTTCGAACGCGGAGCCTTTCTTTCTCGGTCGTCTGTCTTAATAAGTGGATTCCGATTCATGCAGTCGTTCTCTGCTGCATTGGTCTTTTCACTCCCCACTCTCCACCATAACAAAATGTTTCCACTATATCTCAGGAGTAGTCAAAGGAAGTACGGCGGGTCCGAGTAGGAAGAAATTTACTAAGAAGTAGGGCATACAACAATGGATCAATTCATTCAACAAGATCTGTTCGGATCAGACCAGGATGAATGGGATTGGTCTGACCTCTCGCTCGGATGTAAGACTCCCGCCGCTGACAGATGTCCCATGCCACCTTTCGTGAACAGCTATGCCCGAGAATGAATTGTGATATAGCGCCGAATAAGCCACTGCTCTATTCCCGACTCGAAATCCATAAAGGACTTTAAGGGAGATAAAATAGGGGGCCCTATACCATACATCCTGCTGCCTTGGGACGACTGCACGTTACATCATAGCAGCACGACCAAATGGAGGTGGAAAGCCCTTGTATAGGTTGGGCGCTAGCTAGCGCCTTCCTTATACTAATATAAAATGTTGGGCCTTCCCCTTATTTATTAGTATTAGGCAAGTTGCTCGAGGACTTCTACTGGGAATGAAAGTTCCCTATTATAGGATCCCTAGTAAAGCCAATTTAATGATGGCCGCTTATCTGAGTAAGAAGACGATGGCTCCTATTATTGGTGAGCGATCTCCTCTACACGTTATCTTTGGGCGTTTTACTCTCTTTCAAAGAGATGACTATTCAAACCTCAGAGTATTCGGATGCACGTGCTTTGTTAAAATGCCATCTCCTGCACAAGACAAACTGAGCCCTACATCTCACTCTATGTGTTTTCTTGAGTGAGGTTGGGGTACCCCTCTCTCAAAAGGGCTACAAGTGTTAATGATCCTTCTACACGACGATTCCACCTTTCTCGACATGTCACCTTTTTCGAACATGTGCCTTACTACGGAGCTCGGGGCTTTTAGATTCCCTGTGATGGTGGGCCATTATGTTCCCTTGTCTCCCCTTAGAGGGGAGGGGTGGAACTATTGAGGAGTTTATGTGAGACAGCATCAGAATTCTCCGATTTAATAGAGTCAGCAAGATCCGGGTGACCAGAGTGATCAGCAGCTTGATCAGCTTAAGGGGAAGTTTCGCAGGTTTGTGAAGACAGATTCTCGTCACTCAGTTTTCAGAGCTGAGCCAACTGATTCAGTGGTCTCCCTCTCTCCCTATACTTCGAACCAAGACTCTTCTTCAGACTTAGGTTCTCTAGCTTCTATTCTCGGGGTACGTAGATCCACCCGTCTTCGTTTTCCTATTCATAGGTTTGTATCAACTAAGTCTCTGTCTACTTCCCACGAGTCTTTTTTGCAATTTCATCCATCTTTTTTAACCTGATACCTTTGCAGAGGCCATATCTCAACCCTGCTGGCAGCTCTATGCAGAAAGAGATCGTAGCACTAGAATGGTTTGCTACTTGGGATTGAGTCTCTCTTCCTCTAGGGAAATCAATAGTGGGCTACAAGTGGGTCTATAAAGTCAACAAAAAGCTGATGGAGCTGTTGAGGGGTTGAAGGCTAGATTGGTGGCCAAAGGATACACACAAGAGTATTGAGTCGAACCCCTTTAGAGATAGGGGAAAGATTTGCCCCAGCTTGGCGAATCGCATCCCCGCGCAACGAATTGCATTGCCAACCTCCTGATTGTCTTCTTATCATTTTCCGTTGCATGTTTGGGATACGTTTGGTGTTCAATATATTCCCTGATGTCAGTAAACCATGGTTTACCGTTGGGTGCCCTTTCAATGGCCAAAAGATCACTATTGAACATGCCGGGAGTCAACTCAAAAATTTCAATTAGGTTGCAATACACCGGGCTGCTTCTTTGTTCTATCATGATTGGGCGGACTTTCCCTCAGGAATGTTTATCATGGAGGCCAGTGTTGCCAATGCATCCGCGAACTTCTTTTTTCTCTGGGTAGTGGAGAGAAACTGATTTTCTTGAATTGCTCAGTGAGCTTTTCAAGATAAGCATGGTATGTCAAAAGTTTTTCATATTTTGTTTTTAATTTCTTTTGAGTTTGGCAGATGATAAGCGTCGAATCCCTAAATACTTCGATTTCTTATATTCCCAGGGTCAAGGCAGTCTTTAATCCATGGATACATGCTTCATCTTCTGTGGTATTCTTAGTTCCTTAAAAGTTCCGCTTAATGGCAATGGGGGTGTGCGATTCATCAGGTGCAATCAGCAATGCCCCTACTCCGTACCCATTTTGATTAGTCGTGCCATCAAAGTCAAATTTCCATGCCCTCCTCTTCTGTGACAGCTATTTCCTCGTCTGGGAAGCAATCCTTAAACTCATGTTCCTCCTTGATAGGGTGCAAGGTGTTCTGCTATCGCCCTTCCTTTTTGGTTACATACGTGATGTCGAATTCAGACAGAAGCAGTAACCATCTTGCGGTCCTTCCCGTTACGTTAAGGCGGGTTTCTCGAACAAAGACTTTTTTTGTAGGTCCATGGAAGCTATTAAATGTACTGGGTAAGACAGCATGTAATGCCTCAATTTCCGCCTTACCCAAACCAAAGCCAAGCAGGTTTTCTCCAAATTGGTATACCTGGTCTTGTAGTCAGTCATTTTCTTACGTTGGTAGTATATGGCCCTTTACTTCCGTCTGTCTTCATCGTATTAAGCCAACATAGACCCCATAGTGGTTTCGGTGACTGATAGGTATAGTAATAAAGGCTTCCTGGCGTTGTAGGCACTAGAATGGAGTCCTTTATTTTGTCAAAAGCTTTCTGGCGGGCTTCATCCCATTTTCCTGCTAAATTTTGATTTATAAATTTGTGTATCGGCTCGCAAGTGGTTATACAAGAGAAAGTCAAAGTCTGATGGGACTATTGATCGCTACAAGGCTCGCGTGGTAGCCAAAGGCTACAACCAGCAATAGGGTATAGACTATGATGAGACATTCAGTCCAGTTATCAAGATGGCATCAAGGGCGATTAGGTGTGACTTGCTTGATAAGGGAAAGAGAAGACGTCCCTCAAAGCCCCATTAACGCAAAAGAAGTCGATTCCTACGTTTTTAAATTACCAGAAGCTCTTAGCTACTCAGCTATACTATAGGCTCTAAAGGCATTACTTGACTGAAAGAGTGCTTATATTATGGGGGCTTCCCTTTCCAACATCTGACTTATATACAGGTCAACATCGACTTAAGAAGCACGAAAAAAAAAGTAGCTACCTCGGGAGAGGGATGAGAGTAGTCTTTTTCCAATAGGCTAGCTGCCTATTGCAGGAGTTCCTGACCTGAAAGGACACCAGCAAGCTGCTACTGAATGTGAACAAAGTCAAGGAGATGGCGATTGACATTGAATTCCCTCTTCTGGTTTTAATATGAATTGACTCCGCTTTGGTCACTAGCTCCGTAGGTCCCTAAGCAACTTCTCTCGTCACTAGTCACTATGGCCGAAGGTTAGCAAGCCTGCTCCCAGGTCAGCAGCGAGGTCAGCTCCATCTCCTCTTTCCTTTGTCTTTGTCTACTGTTCATCCTTGACCTTCTTTCCGAACTCGTTAACACCGGAACACCCGCCATGAAGGTCACTCAAAGTAACCTACTCGAGCTTCGCCCTTTGTATTGTACCGCCTGGAAAGAGGTTCGCTAGCCTTTTTCTTTCCCTGCACCTAAAAGTTGCCTTAGTTCCCTTTTTAAAAAAAAAGACCTAAGCTTGAAGTCAAGGCTTCTATGCTGCTCGATCTTTCTTGACGAAGAGAATGGCATACTTAGGTCTCAGGATGAGATTCTGAAAGAGTAACCGCAATATCAGAAGAAATTCTTCCTTGATTCCTTTGACCTGAGACTGCTACTTGTATTTCCTTTACTACTCTTTCTCTCTCCTCAGTTGCTTCTTGAGCCAACAAAGTTTTTGCTTGTCTTTCCTTGCTACTTTCAATCAATCAGAAAAGGAGGATTGAGCAGTGGCTTGGGAAATAAGACAACACTTGATGGGAATTGAGGAGTAGTAAGGAATGATAAAGAGTGAAATTCAGTCACCCTCTCCGCTTTCTTTTCTTGAGAAGAATGCTCTGGTCTGGCATAAATGCCACTAGGTCATCTATGATTTGCATCTGCAAGAATGAAGGACAGAAGATTGGAAAACTAAAAAGAAAGCCAGGGCGTCCGGTGGATGAAGTCTACCTTTGTAATGTCAGGCTGAAAAAGGGGGGATAGCACTAGAGAGTCGGGAACTTTCACTGCAACTGAAGAGGCTCACACCTTACATCAAACTAACCTATCAACAGAAAGAACCGAGGTTGATTTCTTTGCAATAGGGAATGCAGTTGAAATAGAGATTCGCTTGAAAAGAGAGCAGTACTACAAGAAAGCTGTAAGACAGAAATAAGTCGATTGCTGCCATTCCGGAAATCAGAGTTTAGAAGTCTTTCGTCCGGGAGATATAGCTCCTCAGCGCATACATACAGAGATCCTGTGATTTGATCTGTACTAGAGACGGGAAGAACCAGAGGAAGACTCCATAGCTGATAGAACCAAGGACAAGGTCTGGACTGACGAGAAAGTGAAAAGTGATCTGCACTATAGCTTCTCCCATTCCATTCCTTATTGTTGCTTTTAGTGCTTAGATAAGTTTGTTTGTTTTGTAGCACGGGGGGATAGAAAGTGCTTTTTCCCGCAGTAGGGTAGGGAGAGATTCTTTCTCTTTACTAGAGCCAAGACTGTACGAGGAGAGAAAGACTTAAGTCGACTCAAGTGGAAATAATCAGACTGCTTCCATACCTTATCTCAGGTTACCCCTTAGTGCGGGTATGGGGCACTTCGTCAGCAGTGGTTCGTTTAGCAAGCAGTCTTATTGCTTGAAAGCACACACAGCACACAGTAGGAGAGTTCGAGTGTGAAAGCAGTGTACTCATGCCCCTGAGATAAGGTATGCTTTTAGTGCCTTATCTAACTATAAGAGCAGGAGCAGCAAGCACTTACTTTCTTTAAGACGCTAACTTCCACAGCAGCTAAGAATTATCTCAGGTTTTCCGTTAGTGCGCTCCGGAAAGAAGGAGCAAAGGCGAAAAAGCTCAAGTGATTTTCCCTTGACTACTGTCAGGCCAGGGAAGATAACTGCATAACCTAGGGAATACAACTCCATAAGAGCGAGAAAGTACGGGGATAGAAAGAATCACACGATTCCCTATCGTGATAGAAGCAACAATAGGATAGGAGTGCACAGGTTCGCAACTGGACTCTTCTCTGACTAGAAGAGCTGCGCCTAAGACTCTGAAGCGAAGGGAGGTGGTCCCGAGCCTTGCCTATATGGCTATATAGCGTCAGCGTTGTTTGCAAGTCACGTCAGTGCAGGCGCAGCGTAGCGTCATGGTAGCGTTAGCTATGCTCGACTAACAGGATGAGTCATGTGATTGACCTGACATTTTATTGAGATGAACTTCGAGCTGCTGAACCGACAACGTGTTTTTCTGCTTGTTTTGGAAGCTTGAAACGACAGACAAGTGGTGACTATGAGACGGCCTTGCTACTGAGCTTCTTGTCTTCCATCTTTCTTTATTGTGGGGTCCGCGCAACAAGAACAAGAGCGCTTCCTCTTTCTTTTTCTTTGCCACCATGAGACCGGAAATCAATGCTTTCGCGCGAAGTCCTTGTCACTGTGGAAAACTGGTACTTTCCTATAGTTGATCAAGGCTGCTTGAACTTTCAAACCTGGTCAGGTCTTGGAATCGGGCTAGGAGCAGCTATTGAATCTGGTGATGGCGGTGTGATAATGCCAGTCGAAAGGGAAAGAAAGGGTAAGACTTTGGTCAGGCAATTGTTGCAGTTTCTCATTCCGCAGATCATCCAATCCTTCTTCTTGAGCCTTTTAGAGGGCTTTCGGATAGTTCGGTACCGGCTATCGGTAAAGGAAGCATATGCCTCTAACTCAGTTCATTCCCTATATGGTAATGGTAGGTACGCCGGTACCCCTTTTTTGGTTCAACCAAGGTAGGCTCGTGCCCGGGTTCACTCGTGAAAGGAAGGTTCTAGCGGTAAAGTAAAGAAAATCCTCCCTTCTTGCTTCCTTAGGGTACGCCCCCTATCGCCTTTCATTCGGAAAAGGAATTATCTGCACTGGCTTCAGTTAGCCGTGAAGTACGCTGATACCCCGGTTGTCTATAAATCGTCACAATAAAGTGTGATAACCTTAAATTCTCTCTGTACTTTGTTTCAAATAAGCGCCTTGAAGCTAGCTAATCCAGCCAGCAAGCCATAAAAGAAAGGGGAAAATTAGTAAAGGTGCCCTGCGCGAAACTAACTCTTCTAAAACCTGAAATGGGGAAGGAGAAAGAAAGGAAGGACTAGCTATTCGATTGATTTACTTTTTATTACCCCGTCTGCTCTCTTGTTCATATATTGGTTTTTAGATTTGATTCCCCGTATGCTCTAGTATAGAGAAAGGTAGACTTCTTTTCTCTATACTAGTAAGAGAGATTGAACCTGCAAGCGCTAACCTAACAGAAAAAAACCTCCTCTAGGGAAATGGCCCCGATGCGTGTAATAGAGAATAGGCATGCTTGGCTTACTTGAATCTGCGTTGGGGATGGGATTGCCTACCTGTCTAGTTAGCTTGAATGAAAGCGTAAGGCAAGCCCAAGGGCTAGTAGTAAGGCATTGGGGATCGTAGACCACTAAGGAGAGAGGCCAGTCTTCCTACTCAGCATAGGACTTAGCTGGGAAGAGACTTTCTTCTTCTCCCCCTGTCGATCTGGGAGCAGCCTTGTCTTTTCCTTTGTACTATTTTTAGTTGATAAAGAATAAGCTCTGGAAGCGGATAGGCCGATGGTAGGGAAGGCTAGCACACATCATTTCTCTAAGAATAAGTGAGTTTCACGACGAGTCCAGCTCGTAGTGACCCTAAGACTGTGTTATGGCGAACTGGGAATGCCTTCCAAGTCTATAGTCTTATAAAAGTAGTAATGCCGCATTCCCTCTTCAGTTATCGTGAAATTTCTCAGGGCTCTTCTCTATGAAGAATGCCTCCTCGTTCTTCGTCCATTCCCGTTCGATGGAGAAAGAACTTCTTTCGGGTGTTCGGTCAGGCTTGCTTAGGCCGAGTAAGCAACTGAAGAAATTTCGTATACAGGTTTTCAGTATTAGAAAGGTCTGGGTGATTGCAGTATATTTTGGCCTGTAGTTAGCTCCGCTTAAGGTAGTGAAGTGAGCCATTAGCTCAGATTCCGCATCTAAATCATTAGCTCAGCTAAGGAATCAAGCACCCAATCCGATAAGAGCATCAAATACGAATCACGTCCGAGACGGGAGAAATAGCATAGTAGTAAAGAAAGCGCATAAACCCATTCCTTCGCAAATGGCGCCATAGCCAACGCTCTATCTAAAAACCATTCTTTCTTTCAGGCCGGTAGGGGGAACCTTCCGCATGAAAGCGAAAGGAAGCGACCGATCAAGAAATGCAAAGAGAAGGGGAATGGTTAGTGATGACGGCATAGGACACAGAAAGTTCCTTCTCTCTCTTTTGAATCCCAGGGATTGCCTCAGGGAAGAGGCCAGTCCCTGAAAAAGCCATCTCGATTGGTATCATTCAAATGCGAATATAGGCCTGATTGAAGCATAAAAGTGAAATAATAATAATGAGAGGCTTTTGTCCGTTGACGGTCATCTTACCTGTCTCCTACGCTACGCTCTCAACTGGATCAATCGCTTTGTCCTGATTTATTGAACAGGTGCCCTGTGGAACATGTTTTATGGAATTTCACTCTTTATGTAATATTTCTTTTCTTACTGATTGAATTCAGGTAGATGGAGTACCCGGGCATTCTCTTGTCTTCCCATTCCTCTATCTCTCATTTCGCGCATGCGCTTTGCGCTCTTGGCTTAACAACATCAAAGAGGAATCGAACCTCTTCCAGTTCTGTGTTAACAAAAATCCATTTGATGTCCCCCCCCCTCCCCTCCTCCTTCCTCCGTTAGTTTAGCTGCAACGGCCGCAGACGCAGGAAGCAGTTCCTCTATGGGAAATTGAAAACGTCGAAGTAAGCTGTGGCTTATAAATAGGAAGATAAGGCGTTAGCGGACCGACTTGACAGGACCTTTTCTCGAAAAAAAAATTCTTGCAACTACGAAAACCACAACACAAGCACCCCTTTTCCATTCATTCTATCTAAGAAAAAGAATTCAGCATAGACCCCGACCGCCCCACCTTTTCATTTCTTGATCGATATAAAACCAAATGGTCGAGGGCTCTTTTTTAGTGATTTCTCCCCTGACCTCAATGAGAGCGGGGATTCCTTTCTCCTCGGGCAACTCGTCCACGTCTGCATGATACTTGACGGCGTCGACGAGTTTTTCCAGCATGAGTTCGTCCCGCACTCCTCCCTGCTCACGGGCAACTTCTCTTGCCTGCACACAGATTTCTTGCAAGAGCCTATCACACTGGGCGGCATTCTCTTCAGTCTCCCGATGCAATTGCGCTATTTCAGCAGGCGAAAGGCCTACTGGAATCTCGTTGAGGTCAGGAAGCGCAGGAGCAGGACCCGCGCAAAAGGCTACTGAAGGGGCGAATGCTGGAAAAGCAAAAGCAACCCAGAAAGGTATTTGCTAAAAAATCTGACTTACGCTTTTAGAACAATAAATCCAGTGGAAATTTCTCATTGTAATGAATGAATAAAGGCAAAAAGAGATTAAGATGTACTTAAATTCCGAATGTAACTGTGGATTTCCCTCTATCAGGAACCCGCTATTTCTTATGTTTGTTTGAACCATATAGAAAATATATGGATATCGAAGAAGAATTAAGCTCGCGGAGATTAATAAAACAGAAAGTCTCATAGTACGTCGTCCTTTCCTGTCCGTGCGCTGTTTTTCTTTGCCTTTCAAGATATTGCGTATAAAGAGAAAGATAGCCAGTCCTCTTGGGCGGCCAAGAGTGTTATGTAAAAAGGACCAAGGAGGATCCTATCCTAAAGGAGAAGGAGGAGGAGTAGGAGCTAGCTTTAGGGGCGGAATCGAATGATTACGAGATAAACAATGAGACAAAGGAGAGCACTTAGACAATTCACTTTGAGTACAGGGAAGTCTGCTGGTAGGAATTCCTCAGGGCGTATTACGGTTTTTCACCGAGGGGGTGGATCGAAGCGATTGCAGCGAAGAATTGATCTGAAACGAAGCACTTCGTCTATAGGCATTGTAGAAAGGATAGAATATGAGCCTAATCGTTCTTCTCGAATCGCTCCAGTACGATGGACCCGGGGGGGGGGGGGGTCCGCCAGAGAAAATGCAAGACGATAGAAGAGTTCGCTCCGCCGCGTAAGATCCTCGAATCAACCACGACTACCATCTGCGGTCCATTTTCGTTCTCTTCCCTGCCCGGGAAGGGGGATCAAAGAAAGGTAGCTTGCTTCTCTCCTGGACGGATGGCGACTTATGTAGTGGTCGGCCTTCCTACCAGAATGCCTTCTTGGTCGAAGAGCCCCTTTTTTACTAGTAAGGACGCAGGAAGCAAAAAAACTTGCGCGAAGGACGTTTTCTTCTCTGCCCTCTCCTCTCCAAAGGCCAAGGGAGAGACTGCATCCCTTTCCTTCGGTAGCTCTTTTGATTTCCCAAGGATAGCGGTAGCTGGGGCAAAGCCCGCTTTCTTCGCTCCACGAATGAGAGAGAAAGTCAGAGGAAAAAACACGTTCTCTCTTTGCGAGATCCGAAAGTGGAGAACGCATAGCATTCTATGGGTACATAGGATCAAACGTAAAGCAGCGCTCTCTTGGCAGAGTTTTAGGCGGCAAGAGACTTTAGGGCTTGTTGGAGCTTCTGAGCGTAACGAATCGAAGCCGAAGACGGATCAAGGTAGCTTGCCTGCCAAGCCGATAGGCGAAGGGCTGAAGGATGGAACGTGCAAAGTAGATCGTGCACCTGTCGTGTGACCCGTTGGTCCTAAGCAATGTCTTGCGCGAAGCGACCCACTTAGAAAAAGCTCCCCTTTATGTTAGGGGAGCACTAAAATGCAACTTCGATCGGATGCGGGTATCAAATCCCGCCGCTGAGATGTCCAGCGGATTCCTGGGCCTTGACGAATGGCCGGCCACCTTTTACGTTAGAAGAGCAAAAGGCCCAGGGCATAGCAGGATGAACCAATGTGAATGAGTGTAAGCTTCGTTGCCCGAACACGATTGGTGCTGACCACACTAGGTGCTACCGTGGTAGCAAGAGAGGTCAGGCGGTGACAATTGAGAGGTTGTCACTGAGCATTCCTAGTCACACGGGAAAAGAGGTCAAATGGCAAGGCCATACGCCCGTTTGGCTCCTCGCGGAGTATAGCTCACATCCAAACATCTGATTGGGGAACGGGGCA
>NW_027438258.1:17500-47500 GCF_000715075.1 Nicotiana tabacum
AACCTTCTCCCTTCTGTCCCTATGTTGGAATAAGGTAAGGCGGTTCGCTTGAGTTGCTCAACCGCCCCTTAGCCCGGTGCTCATGACGTGCTATGGAACCTCCACCGTGCCGGGGGAGGGGGACCAAGCAGGGCATAGCTAGCGGCATAGGAGCCGACTCGGCATCAGCGGCTTCGTGCCGCACTGGAGTAATCCAATATGTGGTTCCGCACGTTCCACCACTTCTCCGTTCATTTCCAATACTGATCGTGAAACACCATGAGCAGCAGGATGTTGAGGTCCGAAATTCGAAGTGAAATTTTTGATTTGCCTGTTCTTAGTCGTCATGGGAAAGAAATACAGAAATAAGAAAGAGATTATTCCCTTAGAGCTTGTCCAATACCACCAGTACCAGAAATGCATCTCCTTCGCCCGCGCGAGAGACTTCTATGCCAGCCGGGAATAACGGCTCTGTTATGAAAGAAAGCGGCAGACAGACTAATTTGGCTGGTATTCCCTAATGAGTAGCTTTAGGAGATAAAGGTCCCCCTTATATTCTCCACCCATCTGCGGAGGGTTTCCGTATCCGTCTCCGCGGAGATCGTAAGATCGTAAGACATTATCGCCTTCGCGGCACTGGACTATATTTCCGTCATTTCCGGAAAGTGCACGGACAGCCGCCATTTCCCCCTTTCACAATGTTCTCGTGAAGTTGCTCACGAATCAAAGTGTGAATGTCCCTTCGAAGTCTCGCATGCTCTTTTTGATCGGGAGCGGGGTGGGCAATTTATGTCGGTGCTGGCGCCTGCGGCAGCGCCTCTGGAGCCGCCCCCCGTTCTGGAGCCAGCGGGTTCTGAATGACCTCCCTCTCACTTCGTTCGAGCTGAATTACATCCACCCTCTCACGGTTAAAAAAGTGGTTAACTATCTCGAAAAAATCCATATCGTCCATCCGAAAAACGTGTCTCAATTACAGCCAACTCCCCCTCCCCTGTCTCTTTCCCTATCGAAAAACCAGCCCTACTTATTTTGTTCTACAAATGCTAACCAAGTGACACACTGGGGCCATGGGTCATGAAAGAGGTTGACCCCCATCCTCCTTAACTATGTATGGCTAATGAACTCCTCGCTTTAGTCCGTTCTTTTCCTTCTTTGGGCTCGGGTCGATAGTAGCCGTGGTAGTAATGCCCCGGAGCCCAGCTACCGACCCGAGGCGCCGATCGGGAAAGTCATAAAGGGACGTTAAACGTAATTCTAGAAGGGCCTTCCCGCAAAAAAACCGAGTAAGTGAAAGTTTTTTAGACTAGTCCCACTAAGATGGCGAGGAAACTGACTTCCGAGAGAGCTGCTTTCGCCTCGGTAATTACCTAACGAGAGAGAGCCGATGCAAAAGTAGTCCTTTACGCGAGGAAACGCCAGACAGACTGACCTCTGCTAACTACGTTTTATATAGACTGGAAGCTAGAGAGATACTAAGGTATAGTGCTGCTACCAGAGAAGGCTCTTTCATGCTAGGCGTCCAGACCTACTATACCCGAGCCGCATCCCCGGCACACTTGCTATATCTACTAACGCTTCATCCTAACCAACTATACCTGAGATAAAGCCGTTCTATAAAAATTCAAGACAAGAAGAAAGCAAGAAAAGGATAGCGATCGCTTTGGGAACGTCACGGGGGAGGAAGATAGAAAGGTAACCTATGACACCGGGGAATTACGCTTTTTCTCCCGCCTCAGCTTCGCGGATGGAAGGAGGGCGAGAGCGTAGCACGCACGCTCTATGCTTTTCGCCAGCTTTCCCTCTAGTAAAAGATTAGCTCGTACCCTCTCTCTGTGTCTAGGGATTCCTGGGGCATGAGTTAAGCATATAGTTGATTGCTCTTTCTTTCGATTGAGCGTCGGTACTTTTGGAGTCTCTCTCTGTAGGCGTGCAAAACAACAGAGCCACTGCTCTTCGGGGTGATGAGGTGGACAATTCCTTACTCCAGCTTCAAAGGAGCATCTTTGCATGAATCAATACTAACTCCTCAGTCAGCTGACCTTCGATTTCGGAGATTAGAGCAGAAGAACTCCGTAACGGCGGAGAGGGGTTTCGCCTCGAATCCAAATGATTTCTCTTCTTCTCTTAAGATATTTCTAGTTAGGACTTGATCGAGGGATCAATTGACTCCGAAACATAAAGTAACAAGACCATAACCCCGTGCCCCCGCCTTAAAGGATCCCAACTCATCACCCTCATCTCCAACTTATTCGTGGTTTTAAGGTGCTTTTGACTATTATAAAAACTTATTTGGAGACCAAGGCGAGGGGTCATCTTCGGCAACCAACCGGTGGAGCCGGCCTCCCCGCCGTCCCCCCTGCCCGCACCCTCCATAACGGAAGTACGTAGAAACCTTGATCTGTTTACTTCCTCCTTTAATAAGATCGGGATGAGGAGTGACCTTTTACTGGACCTCGAGGATCGGCTTAAACTTGAAACTGCCTCAGAAGCAAAGAGACGCAAAATAATAGAATTCATGGAGATCTTGGCCTTTGATGAAGATGAACTGATATACTGGCATTCTCTTCCAACTCCGTATCCTAACTCAGGGCAAACTCTCTCTAGATGGCAAAGTGAAAAGTAGAATTGATCTGCACATCCCTCTATTCCAATAGAAAACGTTAGCCTTCATCCATGAGATCGGGGTATCACTACCAGTAGGGGCCCGCTTCCATAATAGACTTTGAAACCTCGCCTTCCCTTTCGATGTCCGATCCCGGATACCATGACTTGCCTTCAAACGGGCTTCACCTTCAAAGGAGAGTAATCGATCTGCGGACAGCAAGGCCAATGAAGATCAAATTTACCGGGGTCTGAGTCGTGTCTTGTCCTTGAGTCCTCTCTATGCCTCTCATGTCCTTCTTTCCTTCGCTTGGGACTCACTAGCACACTCCTTGCTGCTTTCGTGCTTGATGGCTTCTGATGAACCAATGATAGAGATCCTTCCCTAACAGCTGCTGTTCAATCCGTCCCTGAGAGTGAGAGGAGTCGTAGGAATTCACATTGCCTTTTACGGCTTGGAATTCCTATTGTATAGAATAAATGTATTGGGCAATGCCTTTCTTTTCTTGAATTCAAAAATTCTCCGCCTTTTCTCAGCTTGACACCTACTTTAGAACCATCCTTTTCTAAGTACGACAAAGCTTCCTTGTAAACTAAGGCTAAGGCACGCTCGATAGCAAGAAGCTAGTGACTTCTTTCAGGTCATTAACTAGAACTTGCACGAGGTATCACAGTGGGGCCTGTCTTCTGTCCGGTTCTTGGGTCCGGTCGAGCCTCTTTGAAATTACATCCCTGCCTCTCGTCTAACTCGAGTTGCCCCGCTCCTTTGGCAGTTAAAGTAGCTCGCTTCAAGAAGTAAGATTATATCCCTAGGGGTATGTTACGAGCAGAAGTTCTCTTGCTAGTGGAAGTAAGAGTAGCAAGGTTAGGACCGCATATAAATATAATAGGGGGTTCGAAAGAAATTAGATTCCCTAGAAGTTTTGTCCGGTTGGGAAAGCCAGAACTCTTGTAAACCAGCTTGATAAAGGGTAGTGGTAGGGACAGTCTCAGTACCACTGAAAGTGCGATAGTCCTTCAAGCAAGGGACTTGGGCAAACAAAGTCCTTACTCGTATTCCACCAACAACTCGCGTATCGTATAGAGCTTTTTCCTATCCTTTCCGCATAGACTTGCTTCGCACCTGTGTCAAAAGCCAGTTTAGTTTTACTCAAGAGTAAGAATGATAAAGCATTTCGCAAGCTTGAATCCCTATAAAAAGTCCGTCCCAACAATTTAGCCTGAAAAGAAAAAAGTGGGGTAGAAGTTAAGTTTCTATTGAATTGAGTAAGATCCTTTTGAATAGAAGATGCCCATGAAAAAGAATTTTTTAGAGGAAGATAAAAAAAATGCGGATTTCCCTATTGATTAACCTCTGAAGCGGATAAGATCCAAAGAAGTCTATACCTGCAGATGAAAGAGGAGCTTCTACGTGAACATTTCTAACAGTGGTTTCTCCTCCAACAGTCAAGTAACTAGCACTGGTTATTCCAGCAACAGCTCTTACTGTAACAGAACTAGGACCGTCAACTCCAATTGTAGCAGCGGGAATGTCTTCACCACCAGATATTGCATTAAGAGCTTCTATTGCATCAACGGTGGAAATGGAGAGCAGGCTCGGAATATAATAGCTTGACCGCTTAGGCTCTTTGCACCTAAATAAATAGTAGACACGCAAAAAAATAAGACGCGAAACTTATAGAGTCATAGCCTTCTAAGACTTTCTTCTCCAACTCACTCAATCGATAGGTTGAGGCAATCAACTGGAAATCGACCAAAAGGACCTGTCAAGCCTTAGAAGTCAAAGCATGCATCACATATCATCATGCATAGCTTATTAGCTGTAGTAGCTGCATAGGAAACATAAAGCATATAGTACTTTTCTCCATTGTCATGCATCAAATGGCTGTCTCTCCTCTCTCAAAGCAGGCGAGCTTCAAGCTTGGAAGATCAAGAAAAGCGAGAACGGGAACTCCTAGAGCTGCTGGAGCGCCTAACCCGGCTCTTACCTCCTTCTACCGTCGCCCGCCTCTGATCAGCATTCCAATACTCCGAAGCACACATCAGATACGCAGAGTAGTAATTGGCATATCCATTCTCTCTCCACAATGGCAAGCTCCTGGTTCACACCTAGATCTGGCCGGAGAATAGCAAAAGAAAGATCTCAAGGCTCTGGGAATATACCACTCCCGATACTCTTCCTCCGTCACCTCTATCTCCAAATCAACTGTTTGATATGCTGAATTTAATATCATTACCAATGATTACAATTTAATCAATATATACTAAAATAAAAAACAGAATAGTTTCCACGTCGACGAGTAAAAAGGGACTGCCTGGGATTGAAGAAAACCAGCATCCAGTAAAGCAGAAGAAAATTTTTCAAACCCATTTCGGGACGCTTGTTTAAGTCCATAAAGGGACTGATTCAGGCGGCAAACTGAGTTCTCCCCCTGTGGAGAATATCCGTGAGGGAGAGACATGTATACTTCCTTTTTTGGAACATGTTAAGGCTTTACGCTCTAACTCACTGTAACAACTCTAGGTGTCGTCGCGCCTAAGTTATCATTCTTTTTCCACTGTCTGATTGCAGTAGGGGTTCACGTAGGATGGTTAAGCCAGGAGCAGGACCGAGACTTTGCTTAGCCAACACATCTTCACATTGCCTTCCCTCCAAATATGTCTCAATTCACACCTCCAATCCCTTCTCATTAGCTCTCTGATTCTAAGGATAATATTGAAATGTGGATCCTCAGGCCCAGCCATTGTGCAGCTTCTGTATAGAAACCAGGGAGTCCGTCTCAACCTGAATGAGTCTATAACCCTCCTCCCAGAAGCTAGTAGTTTGGCTAAAAACAGATAATCAGAAGAAAATGATCGGGCAGGGATGCACAGCAGGAACTTGCAAAGCCAACACAAGAGAAAAGAAATATGTTCACCCTCGGCAATACGCACTTGATAATACCCCGACCGCAAATCAAACTTCGTGAAGTATCGTGCTCCACTCAACTGATCGAAAAGGTCTGCAATAAGAGGCATAAGGTACTTGTTCTTGATGGTCACTTTGTTCAGCGCTCTATAATCGATGCAAAACCTTAAACTGCCATCATGCTTCTTCTGAAACAGAACCGGCGCTCCGAACGTTTAGAGTTCTTGGTAAACTCCACCATAGTAGGAGAAAGCACTTCGAGCGAGTTCATGCTATGTGGATGAGGCAGCGAGTTGAATATGAGGGCTTGAAGACAGCTTTAGAAGAGTGCTTGATAGAGACCTTAACGCTAGGGATAAAGCCTTTCTTTCATAACCAAATGAGACTGTCTAAGGTGAGGATCCAAGACTGATGGGTACAGAATCCGGTGGTACTTTTTATTGATCACAAATCGCTTGTTATCGCACTGTACTCCTTTTGCAAGATCAGCTCTTAGATGCGAAAAATCAAATGATGAAGGGGGAAATGAAATGTCGGATTGAATCGCCGAAGCAGGGCTAAGACGAATAGATATGAATGACGAAATGAGGTCTTCCCCCCTTACCTTAGTCAGACTGGCATGAAGCTTACCTGAGGAATTAGGAAGATGAAAGAAAGAAAAGCGGAAAAGGGGGATACCCCATAGACCAAAAGGGCATAGATCGATAAGATCCAAGAAAATAAAATACCCGCAGCAGAATCGGAAGACCTTTAGTAGATTGTTTTTAGGTCCAAGCGGTGAATCAGAAATCTTCCTTACGCCTACAAGCAAGAGTCTCCTAGGATTTCGCAAGGGAAAGGTAGCCAACCTGGGATACGTTGCGGCAAGGAATAGGAAGGTGCCTCTAGCAGATTGCCCTTTCTTTTCCTTTCCTGGGCTAGGTAACCGTTAATGGAATATCCGAGGCAATAATTTTCTGCTTTGTGGAGTCAACTCGTCTTCCCCGAAGCGGAACCCACATATAAATTAGTGTATACATATGCACTTACAGTTACAGATACAGAAGGCGCAATCGGAGCACTAAGATCATGGGGTGAAGGCACACTGTCATTACACGATGGGTAAGGTGCGGAGCTACACTCTAAAGACAGATTCACTAGATTCCGACCTTCCCGCTGCTCTGTATAGTCCTATTGGAGGGCAATACAATACTCTAACGATTCCTGCCTTGGTTGATGATGAATTACCTTACTCCCTTTCCATACCGGGTCTAGGGGTATAGTCTATTCTATAATATACTCTTCTTCTATCACAGAAATAGCTAAATCGGAAGTTAAGCCCTATAAGCACTTCACTGAAACTAAAAAGAACAACAAGAGCAATACCTCACAGGCTAAAGCAGGAACAAGGGGCGCAAGCAGTCTTTATAAGTCTAAACTAAGAAAGACTTACGAACCACTTAGGAAGGATAAGAGCCGTAGCTACAAAGCAAAAGAAGTTGTCGGAGGCGATGCGACGATACTCACCTCAGCCTCTCTGGCGGCATTAGTTACCAGATTCATTCAGTGACAGCCTTAGGATAAGGAAGTCCTTTATTTTCATTTAAGAAATAGGCGGCCACTCTCTCTCTTACTTTCTTTCATTTAGTTAGGCGTGGTAAAGGATCTCGCTCGAAAGAGACTCTTCACCTACTCAATTGGAATGACTCTTACCCTTACTTATCTCTTTACTCAGAGAAGTCCCTCTCGGAGCTATTCCCCGGCGCTGTGTCTTCTTTCTCCTTACTCTGGGAATGAAGCCGTAAGCCGAACAGAATACGGACTTGCTTGCTCTATTTGATTCAGGACCTCTTGCTGCTGCGTCTCTTTCGGATTCGGTTCCTAATAAAAGAAAAAGATTGTTGGCCTGGCTATTCCGATTGAGAATACGGAAGAGGCTATGAAATAGAAGAAAGAAGGTGAGTTCGAACTCTAACTCAAGAGCCCTTACTCAAGAGGGCTTCTCTTCCTCTTATTGTCAGAAGTCAAATGGTTAAGTCCAGTTGGGGCAACTGGGCCAGACGACATTGATAGCGGAGTTTCCGTGGTAAGGTACAAAGCTTTTTGTCTGGGTCTTGGGCAGACGTACTCAACTGGTACAAATAGAAAGGCTCGTCCAGTGAGTGATGACACTAGCGAGTAAACTGCAAAAGGGTCTTGCTTGGTATAATATAAGCGGATGAGTTAGTTATAATTAGCTCAGATGTGACTTCTTTGCTCGGTTTCGGTTGCTTGACTCAATAATGGCCCTTCAAAGTCATTGACGTAATATTTAGGGAACGGTTGAACTCCTTTTTTGGCCTCCCTCACCTCTGAAACTCGGCAAAGCTGCCTGCCTTTCTTTCAATGCTTTAAGATGGAAGTAGGTCGAGTATAGGGCTTTCTCGATCTCCGTCCAGACGGACTTGATTGCTTATTTCATTCCATCTCTGCTCCTGGAAACAAATCAAGATCAAGGATGTTAAAAAGACAGAGTCAACCGATAGATCAAAGAGTCACAAACCTTGCTGCCACCTAATCGATGAATCTTGTCCCCCTTTTGTGGCTTTAGCCCGCTTCTTGTTACCTTGTTACTAAAAAAATTGCGTGCGTATAGAATGGGATCAAGACCAGTAGGTCGGTTCTCTCCCGAGTATCATTAGTGGGTCCACAGACTTTTTTGATAAAAAAGAAAGGATAGGCCCGGGGACCCCTAATATAATATAATTTGATCAACCCTCGACCGCTTCGTAGCCTCTTTCTAGGCTGCGTTTGACTTCTTCAAAGACGAAAGACAACCGGAGTCTTTGCTCCCTGGATAAGTCTCATTCGATGTCGCAACCGATGCTTAAAAGATCTTCTTCTATCTTCTCAGTCTTCGATCGATCATTCTCTGCTTCATAGAGGAGGGGGTTCCCAGCTAACAAGGAAGCGGGATTCAAAATAGAGGTAAATTCTAAACTGGACCGAGATGGCCTATACACCAATTGACCGGCACCATTCCTGAAGAAACGAAGATCGTTGCAAGAAGACCCCCCACCAAGACGTGTAAATGGCAGAAATTTTACAGCAGTAGAACGAACCTTGGGCTTGACATGACAGCACCTCGCGGCTCCCTTTCAAGATGAACAATGCGGCTAAGCGTGCATCTGGGGCGGATGTGCCGATGGATGGAGGCGGCTGCATGCTGCATCTAAGAGTTTAGTTCCATGAGACTGAATAACATGGCCTGAAACGAAGTAAACTCACTTTGCTTAACACAGGGCAGTAGAGCAGGACTTCTTTCTCACCCTCACCCGTCATCCAACATGGTTCGCACCAGCGTTATTTGACTCGCTTAGTCCATCGCTGCTTGGCTCTACTTCAACCACTACAACCTGACGGTTCCCTTGCAGCTAAAAGAATGAGATAGAACACCTTTTCTGACATCAGGAGATGAAAGCAGTCAAGCAGGCAAGAAAGTCGACTATTCGTCTTCACTTCCTCAAAAGTGCTAAAAAGAGCCCCTGGGCGCAGACCCTTCCCCAAGGGACTAAACGCATTCAGTTATCTTTCAAAGAGCTTATTCGAGAACAACCTATTCTAAAAGCAACCTATTTGAATTGGAAAACAGCTTCTTTTAGGGATGACTATTCTGCAGCGGTAATTGCAAACAGAAAGGGGGGATTGGTTTGAATAGCCCTATTGACCAGGAGAGTCAGTATTACCGCAGCTTTGACTCTGTTGCAGGTATGAAGTGAGTTCCATACCATGAAAAAGATTTCAATGGGACCAGGAAGACAACCCACCACTGGAACTTGCTTTGCTCTCGCTCCGCTCGTTCCCACCTGTCTTCTTCCCACTATAGTGAAAGATCTTTCACTTCACCATAGCAGGAACCTCGTGAACCAGGCGTACTGCTTGACTTGCTTTTCTTCTCTTATGATATTTATTGAAAATTCGAGCCTTCGCTCTTGCCTATAATTATAATAAGAGGTCAAGGATCGAGTCGTCTGTTCTTTCACTTCGCTTCTGCCATTCTGTGCTTTCCCCTCGTACTATTAAGGGAAAGCAAGGCAAGGAAACCTTGGTATGCACGAGAAAAGCATATGACACCAACCAAAAGTACGCTTTCGGAATCAGGTGAGTCAAAGGTCAGGAGCTCAATCAAAACTAGCTACACTTCCCTCTCAGCCTGCCTGCAATCCGGTGAAACTGTTAGACGAAGAGGACTTGTCTTTCATGCGGAAAGCGACCCACGGAAGTCTTCTCACTTGGAATAGAGCTCACCAGAAAAAAGAGAGGTTCAAGTACGAAGGCTATTCCGTGAGTTTAGACGGAAGCAAATAACTGATAGTTGTCTGTGCCCAAGGTCAGATTATCGACATCTGTATTGGGGTAGCAAGAAGATGCATTGGCTGATAACATATCCATCGCCCTTCCTTGGTCCGTCCCCATAGCAAGCTTCCTATTGGCTTCTCACCCCGGACGGAGACTCGCTCTTCTCGTCCAGAAGAATAGTTGTCTTCCTGGTTAACTAGTCATTGGTCTTTGGCACCAAAGAAAGTCGAGAAGGTTGGGACGCAAGGTGGTTGTCGCTCAAGCAACTGTGGAAGCAGACTCCGTGAAAAAGTCGTGTGCATCAAAGAAAAGAAATGGAAGGGCTCTCCCTCTCTATCTTGAACCTAGCTCTGCCCAGTTTGGATGAACAAAGTGCGCAATGCGTGGAGTGAGATCACTACCATACCTTTTTCAATTTTTCTAGTGAACATAGGCTTCGAGTGCGTACCAGGCGAGACTATGACTGAGTCAAGCGGACACCCGCTAATCCGCGCTTCCATTCGCAACCTGAAGCCAAGCCATTGACGAGCCCCGAAGGACCTTTCAAGCCTCCCCGCTTCGATTCGTTTGCTTTCCCTTTCTCACTCTGAAAGAAAGAAGAAAGCCTTGCTTTGCCTCCTTCCTTCTTCGCTAATTGAAAGCTAGACTCACACGTCTGCTTATGAAGATTATGGCTTCCTCACTTGACCTTCTTTCTAGCCTTTTATTTTTATTTGAAATGGCACGATGCTTAACACATGTAATTGGAGTCTGTTTCGGGGCTTACAGAAGCTCGTGCAAAGAAGATTTATAGGAGAGAAGTTCCCCATCTCTCTTAGGCCTTCTGTCTCTTGAAAAATATTGTATTCTTTGAGATCGCCTCTGTGTGATTCATCCTAAGTAGCTAACCGAAAAGGAACTGACTGAAAGGACTGATAAGAGAAGAGGCTCTAACTGTTTAAAGGTAAAGGAAAGGAAGCCAGGTGAAATCACCCCTTGATAAAGGAAGACTCCTACAAAGAGTCGACCAGGCCTTGTAGAAGCGAAGATCGATGTCCGTCCCATTCGACGAAGCAATCTTGGACCCTCTTGGTTGCGCTGTGCTTGGATGCACTAGTCTTCCACACGCCAGCGATGAGATGAAAACTGCCCCCATTCAGTGGTTCCCGTGCCACCACAATGGCATGGCATCTAAAGAGTGACCGGAACCTGTCCCTGACCAGCTCGTAAGTAGCATCCCGCTGCTGGTCGGCACAGCGGGGCGTCAAAAGCAAGTCTTTTTTGATTGCCCCGCGGACCTTTTCTAAAAGCACCTTGGGTCGGAGGCTGGTTGTAAAGTAAAGAAGGGTGGTGCGCTTTCGAATTCGATTTCTTTTGATAGAAAGAAGAACCCCGTCCCACGAGCGGAGGGAGGTCCTGGGTCGTATCGTTTTTCAACTGTCCGCTGGTAAATCTGGTCTAGCACTACAATGTCTCGATTGTGCGGCGCTATGAAAGAGAAAAAGAATTCTGCCTCGCTAGCCTTTTCACCTCTTCTCTTCCGTCGGTCTTGTACTGAGCCATCAGAATAGGGATGGTGCCAAGAAAGGAAGTTTAATCTATATCTGTAGAACGAACAAAGCAAAAATATTCAAATAAAGAATTTGTGAGGGAATGACTATTCATCTATTGTATTTTCATCCAGGCAAGAAAAAGTCTATGGAAAGATGCTGTATATGTCGCAGCCTTCTTAAACAAAATGAACGAAGGCCCAAGGGCTATAATTGGTGTACTATCCAAAGACAGAATAGAAAAATACAAATAAGAGAGGCTTTCCCAGAGCCTTCTTTTCTATGGGGTGGGAATCCAATAGGGATTCGATTCCTCCTCTCCCGAGTGCCTGAACGCGCTATTTAACCTCTCAGGTAGGTCAAATGGCATTCCGCTTACTGACCTAATCGACTGTTAGGCCTACGGGCTTTTATCCATCAGACATGAATGAAAGGGGATGACACCACTCTAATGATTGGAAAAATCCTTAATATCATAAAGCAACATATCATAAAGGAAAGGTCTTTTTCTTAAAAGCTTCAGTAATAGCAAAAGCAGCCTATCTGGAATGGCCTACTCGTTACTCAAGCAAAGCTGTATGCAACCGCATAGAGGAAGTTAAGCCAATCCCTCTATTTTCATCTTTTAAGATTCGGAAAAATAGAACATGCTCTACCCCTTCCTTCGATTGCTTTCATTTTTGGCCCGATCAGGCTTCATCTTCTTATCGGGATAGCCATTTAGCTTGGTTTCTTGGGACTAGCCTTGAATACTAGCCATTTTATCATCGCATCAAGAGGGCTTTCAGAGAGAGGGCTCCAACCCTCTATAATCGAGTGATGGTGGAATGACCAATCCAGTTCCCTCAGGCTGGCTTTCTTCAAGGGAAGTTTTGTCCTGTCCGCTAGGACTGGTCTAAATGTGCGGGATCGATACATCGGTAGGGAGGCTCGGCCAAGCATCACGGTAGCAGAGCCATAGGGCGCTAAAGAGCTGAGAACAACCGCACTCAGCACACCTCTGAATTCTTCTTGACACGTGGCAGTCATTGACTTGATGTGGTAACTTTACATTCTTTAAGCTTTAGGCGAACTAAACGATTGACTAGAATCAATTACCTTATTGCGCTCTTCGCCTTCTTTCTATCTAGCAAACCTAAGAAAGGAAAGGGACAAAAAGTGGGATTAATCCTGATTTCTTTGGTTAGTTCTTGTCATCACATAAAACTAGCGTTCTATGAGTAAAATCCATTCTCTAGCGGATTCCCATATGCTGAGATAGTCCGATTAATCCAGATGATAAGGGAATGACTGATGAGACTACCGATACCTTTTATCGAGTAAGTCATACCGAGCTTGGTGAAAGATAAAAAATGGTACTAGCTAAAGAGAAGGATCAGAGAAATTTCTTTAAACTCTCATACAAAGGGGAAAAAAGCTACGGTTGAAAGATCACTGGGTTTAGGAGGAGGCTAGGTTAGCCGAAAGATGGTTATCGGTTCAAGAACGTAAGGTGTCCCCCCCTTATATAAGGAAGTAACTTTTTCTACGATGTTAGAGATCTTTGTCTCGCAGAGGGTGAAATGGCGATCTGTTAACCGCCACTCCTTGGACGAAATAAGGTCTTCCCATTGTTTTTTCTCTTAAGTCTCTACAGCAGAAAAAATTGCATCCTGCGAGATCTCTTCTTGTACGACAAGAGAATGGTGGGGATGGGGAGCAGGCCCCGGCCGGGGGGCATGGGAAGAACCAGGCTGATCCGGGTATGTGTTTGCACCATAAAGAAAGAGCAAATAAAGAAGAATCCCCCTCCCGACGACGGCTTGGAGATGACTCGAATGGAAAGACTGCTCCGTCCCCTCACCCTACTTCTAAAGATAGATAAAAAAGAATGGAATGACCGTCCCTCCGAGACCGGGTATGTAATAGAATCATTTTTAGCTAATGCCAATGTCGGGGCGAGGGCCGGCTATCATGCGTTATAACATCTTGAAGGGGTTATTCTATTGAGTTTAGCTTTAGCAGAATCAGTTTCACAAAATGGTGTATATATAAACATATAGTGAGAGAAAGGGGGCAAAAAAGACTGATTCAACGAAATGCTTGGGGACTTCTCATTTGTGGGGAATAAAACTATCACGCAACTTGCATTCCGGTTTTCGAAGGATTCCCTATTGCTGGCATAGCAGGGACTAGAGAAAGTCTAGTTGCACGGAAATTGCCTGCCGGGCAGAGGGGTCCAATTAATTACACAATTTTTTATTAACGAGATGGCTATCAAAAATTCTCCTATTTTTTTTTCAGCCCTCTCTACGCCTTCAACAATGAGATTTCAAAAGACGATTCTTTCTCCACTGCTTCCTGACGAATGATTGATAGGAAAAGATTGCCTGGGCTTCCCTGCATCCGATCGACTCATACTTCCCAGCCCTGTAACTTCAACTTAGACTTAGGGCTGGCCTTGCCTCATTCTTGAAGCTACATTCTCTTCCTTAATCGACCTTCCCTACTTCAATCGACCTATACTTCATCCTACCTACTGAAACCATCTTCTTTCTTAGCCTTCGTCTTAGCTTTCGGCTTAGGATTCTTCTTAACCAACTCATCCTTCTCCGACATCTTACTGACTTTCCCCCTCACCCTTTTTTAAAAGGTTAAATTCATCAAGCACTGCATAAATGGCTTCGTAGGGCGACCCCCTCTCCGCCCTTATGGCGTTTGGCCATCGCTCCAGCCGTAATGCTTTCATTAACTCTTGGCAGCTTTCCTGATCCACCAGTTTAGTAGGTGGCTGGAACAGCCTTTCGACCACCGGATCCCGTGCTTCCTCGTTTTTAGCTAGGATTTCAATAGCGCGCCTTTTTCCAACTACCAAATCATTTAGACTCAAACCGGGCGGCTTTATGCTTTCGACCGGATCTAGAAATAGATTTCGGATGTTTTCCTTCCAGAAATCTATTTCGGAAGAAGTGAGTGACCCGAAATCCACTTCTTTCGAAGGAGGTGAAGAAAGAGAAGACGAGCAGGAGTGAAAAGAGGTATCTGCCTCGCTTCCACTGGAAGGGCGGACCCGCTTTGAATCCGAAAGCGAAGGAGGTGTGTCGGCCTCGGTTTCCTTTCCATGCGTCCCGTTCCTCTCCCAGCGGACTACTCACCTGGGCCTCTTTAGAGTCCTTTGAGGAAGGGGAGTCGTTCTCAGGTCTCATGTGCAAGCTGGAATCCAGTTCCAAACCAACAAGAAAAACCAGAACGAAAATAGGAACCTCCCAACCAAGAAGCCGACTTAAGAGAACGCGGAACGACCTGACCAGTAGCATTGATTTGAGTTTTCCCCAAATCAGACTCAAATCAATGCCGAATACAAGAAAGAAAAAATAGCTTACGGTTAATACGGAAAAAAGTAAAAAGACAACGATAGAAATTCGAACTCTAAGATTTTTACATATAAAATGCGAAAGAGTTTTTCTCAATCTTCCGAAAATTTGCTGTGGGTTGAATGGGAATAACATGCTGTTTTTCTGTTCAAGTTATTTGGTACAAGAAAGACATCAGTAATGACCACATTGGGGCCTCACAATTTCCGTGAGAGATCCGATCTCGGTTGTTTTCAACTTTATCTCCTTCTCAATCGGTATGGCTCTTGGAGGAAAGTGGATCCAGGTTGCTTTCCCAACCCAACGGATCGTAACCTTAGGGCGACAGCCGAACCACGGTTAGTCACCCCCGCCAATGGATCTATTCTTCTCTTCCGCGAGTGAGTAGGTGGGTACACTGAACACCAACTCCATCTTAATGAAGAAAGGGATAAGCAACGACACCTGTGAACTCGGATAACCTTGTGGCATAGCGTCGAATCTACTCTACCCTACGCTACCATCTTTCTTCCTTGTGATTCAACCACGGCGGATATTTAGTCAACTGCGGTTACGCTTACACCAAGAACTCCTATTCTATTGCATCAAGAGCTGATTCAATTGCAGCACTTACTGTAACAAGAAGAGCGTGAACTCATTCTCAAGCACTTGCAGCGGCTGGCTTTTTTTCTTACGATATTTAGTAAGGCTAGGTTCAATAGAGACAATCCATTTATTCATAGTAGCTGTCCAACGGGAAAACTCTTTCAATCAAGCAAGTAAGCCAAGCAAGGCAAATCGCCAATCGATTTGCCGATCCAACTACGGACAAAACACCACGCCCACAGGCTCGGCCGAACCGAGCCGCCCAGGCCGCAAGCGACAAAGAGGCAGATTCTCAGACTGAAGAAGCAGTGGCTACCATTGCTGAAGTCCAGCATCAGGAACAGCCTCAAGCTGGTGGCCCAGCCCAAGAAGCTGCTGCTGAGCCCGTAGAGACTGGAGCCAAGCCTGGAAGGGCGAACCAAGGAACTCAGACTGTGGAGCAGCAACCTGTGATCCATTCGGTTAACCACATGTTCTTTTTACTCGCGAAAATGGTGCCTTTAAAAGCAAACTAAGAGCAGGGAAGGAACTATGGCCGGCATAAGCTCACCAATTAGGATGCGTGACTGACGCATCTTTTTTTTTCAAATGATCTGGGCATTTTCCTTTGGGCTGGGAGGGCTTCCACTAGGGAAGGGCACCTGCTCTCCAATTTCTATTCTTTGTTATCTGTATCGAACTTATCTGTTCCAAACGCGAGAGTCATTCTTTCGATTCAGTAGAGCGAGAATCCCCTTTTTAGGAGTATACCGGGGCCATTCTTCTAAGAAATAAGAAAAGTAGGGCAATAGTTGACTCTTCACACTTACCCCATCTCAGCTTTCATTGAAAATCTCGTCAATAAAATGATCAAAAACCGTTCGCTTCTCCCTTCCTCTCCTCTCTTTAAACTGAGAAAGAAGAAAGAAGGACCGAGTCTTGCAGATCTGCTGCTTCAGATTCATCGAGCTGGGTGCTGCTTCCTTCTCCTAGTTTTGTGTGTCTTTTTCGGCGATCTCAATGTATTTCAGATTCTGCTTTCATCTTCAGATGAAGGAGACATCATTAGCTCACTTGTCTTGGTTTAGTCTTTCTACCCTAAAAGCGTAGAACAGACTCATTTGATGTAGGGATCGGGGAATGAGCTTCACAACAAAGAGTAGAGGCGAATGGTTCGAAAGTAGATGCTAGTGGTTCAAATCATGTATTAAGCCAACCCATTCTTTCTATCTATTCTTTTTATCAGTAAAGAGGTGCCTCGGGCTCTTTTCCAAGGGGCAGAGGGTATTGAGAAGTAGGTAGAGAAGGAAGGAAAGATCCCTTTAAAAGCCGCAAGCAAGCTGCATATCTTTCTTCTCTTTTCAAAGATGGGGCTGATGGGCCCCTGCTGAGATTCATTCCTCGTATCATCTAGGAGTGAATAGGGCTTACGGAACAGCAACTGAATATCTACTTTTTTTAAGCGAGTTGACCTGAGGACCTCTTTTTTACTATGTATAAAAAAGACTCCATCGTAATAAAGTGGGTTTGGCTGCTAATAACTAAGGAGGTCATCCGCTCACCAATTAGGTTGTGTTGAGCATGAATTCTGTGTTCCACTTGGGATGCGAGACTCTCTCTTCTATATTTGTATCTTCCTTCCTATTGTATCTTCATAGTAGATCGCTCAGCCTGATTCTACTTAAAGAGAGGAGGGGCATAAGTTCTACAAAATGTGTATGTTAAGTTAAGCATGACGATTGGTTCCTTGCTTCAAACATGACTAGATTGAAGGCATTCTGCCAATAACGTTTGAATAAGACGAAGGCAATAGGCGTCACTGAACTAGGTACTTTCCGACCAACTGCCCAAACGGAAAATGGGAATGAGCAACTCCAACCAGCTTTTTTGAAGATGTCTGCTGCGGATGTTTCCTATGGTTTACGGGCGAGAGAAGAGAGCATCACATCAAGTCAATATCAATAGAAAGAGGTGCTTCTAACTAATTCTGTCTGAGCCTTGAATGAACTACATTCTCTTCGATCCCTTTCCGGAACCAGCCCTAGACCTCTTCTTTTGAATGTTTTCCGGGGCTACTTTTTCAGTCGCAGGTGCTGCTACAACTAATTGGTTCTTCAGTTGATTGGTGAACAAAGGAATTTAGTACGGAACAGTAAAGAAATATAAGAACATGACTGTCGACAGCTTTCAAAAGAAAAAAGGAGTGAATAGGGCTTATGGATCATCAACACACCGGCTAAGAAAAAGTACGTAAGGGATACGCCTTCCAATTCTCATGTCTTAAGCACGAGAGATTTGTTCAAATTTTGTGGAATGAGATACTTCACCAAGGAAGTAGCGCCTGACCTTTACCTTTAAGGTTCCGATTTTAAGGCTTTAGGTCCAGCAGAGGTAAAATCCTTTGATAAGAGCTTCCGATAATATTTTGAGTTCTCGTGCCTGTCCTGGTCTCTGGTAGAGATCCGAGAATTTTAGTAGTTTCCGCGAATATTAATGATTCTACAGTGGCATAGCTCCAGACATGGGCTTCTTCCCTTCATTATATGGCTAGCCGGATGTTTAGCAATAGGGTACCCTTACTTAAGTATCTCGGCACTTGGGCATAGTATAGGTTTGCCACTTAATCCACTATCAATGTATCAATGGTGGTGGTCCTTCTGGCAAGAAGAATATGAATTGGATAGTCATAGACTGGGTTGACCACTAAATCCACTAGTAACGGCATGCTGGCTAGAAGCATAGGAATTTCTAAGGTTTGTTTGTATTATATGTTGCTATTACCAGCAGGGTTTTCCGCGAATGTAAGTTGTTTGACAGCTTTACGCGAATCCACACTAGCTAACTTTACACATATGGACTCCATGGTTTATTAGAGGAATTTTATTCAGGAACCTCCTATAACCATATTTTCCCCATCCCTGATGATGAAATGGATAGTTTAGCTAATTGATGTGCCACCCTCTTACCATTGAGTATCAGCATTCAATTAGAAACTTCAAAAGAAGAAATTAGAGCTTTAATATCATCCACAATGTGTCCAATGCTAGGCTCGGGTCTTGTTGGAGCACGGCTCCCACATTGCACTGCCTGTCTCCACATCTATTCGGTAAAAGAAAGCTTCCAATGCTAGCCTCATTCCATAGTAGACAGCCCAAGCTTCGACAACTCCAGCATCAGTGGCGTGGAAATGACTCTTTGACATAGCTGAAAAGATGGTGCCAATTCAGTCCCTTAGTCCGGAACCTAATCCAGATGCCTTAACCTCCTTTCAAAGAGCTCTATCACAATTGACTTTAAAGCAGTCATTCGAGGCAAAAGGGAAACTATAGCTTATCGCTAATCGCTTATACCCGTCCGTCCTGATAGTGAGCTCCTCTCCTTACAGTCAAGTGGCTTTCACTCCTTGACTAACATTTTCTATTCCCCTTCGACCGGTCGTAAAAGGAAAGGAGAATAACTGAGATAGTATGCTATGCGCAGACTGACTTGCTGCTTGCTTTCTTTGAGGAATTTTTGAGTGAAGGGCGATGCCAGTCAATTGAGACTCTTTTTACTACTTAATACATAGCAGACTTTCATCAATCATAACTCAATTCCCGTCTTCTCTAGTGGGAATTCTGATCCCGAATAACTAAATAGCGTCAGTGAGGATGCCCATGCCCAGTCCCAGTAGCTTCTCTTTCAGCTTCTTAACCGCGTGGGGCCTTTGGAGAAGCAAGTAATCCATTTCTATCTCTTTCCTCAGGTATTAAGGTTCCTGCCCTTCTTGTGTCACGAGCTTTTTCCATTCTCTTTCTTTTTTTAAGGATTGGAATGGAATCTTTCGGTAATGGTCTAACTAGCTCCACCCCTTTGATGGGGGAATGTACTTCATGTCCTAGCTTTCCTTTCTTTCGGGGCCATTTCCTTCGCCCTTTCTTCTTAGTCTGAGGCATCTCCCTCTCGTCCTATTGTGGTAAGTTAACCGTAAAGTCTTGGAAGTTAGGGTTTTGCAATCATTCCAATCCCTCTAGTCTTGGCAGTTTCATTAAGCCATTCTGCTATCATTCTAGTTGTTAGTGAAGTGACTGCCTGATGTTCGATCGTGTAACTGGCACCGCAGCCAATGAATGTCCTCAACTCGGAGAAAGGGAATAAGAATGATTATCAGCATGTAAAAAAAACCTTGGGTCATTGGAGACCATTACTTTACGATCCGTCGTTGGACTCAGGGGTTTATCTCATCTGAAGCTACCATTTACTCGGTGGCACTTGAATTGGAAGTTGGTAACTAAGTGAGAAAATGGCTCTAATGAAACTAACTGTATTTCAGCTCGCGCATACAAAGAATCATTCTATCCTTTCGTCCCTCGCTGCCTTAAGGCACGCCTTTACTCCCAAGACCGGATTCATTCACAACAGCTTCTCCTTCCCTTGCTTCCCCGTTCTTCTCGAATATCATATATTTTTACTATACTGTAAAAGCCTTAAGTAGGGCTCCTATAGCTCTTACCATCAAATAGACTCTCTCCGCTGTACTGAATAGTCTTTCTATCTCCCCTTTCCCTGGGGTTTTAGAAGGAGTTGCTATTGTTGTTTCTTTCCAGCCCGTTCCATTTACCGGGGGCCCAGTTGCTGTCCTAAGGGGGGCATCATCAATTCTTGATGCTTGAAAGCAGCTGTTCCAGACAGTTTTCTTTGAAAGCTGGGTTAGAGGGCGAAAGCCTGGTTTCCAAGTTAGTCTTCAAGCCAGAAAGTCTGCATTTCCTCTTAGTGTGAGAAAGACAGGTCGAGATCTAGTTCTATTTATCAATCAAAGAGTGAGAAAGCTAGCTTTAAGCAGGCCAGTCTAAGTTTGACTTTGTCGCTGGGATTCCGGGGACCGGCTTCGCGAGACCATTTCGGCCTATTCATGGCTAAGCTCTATTGGGCGGACAATTACCTTTCTTTAACTAGGTGAAAGAGCAAATCAGACATTTCATTTCTTATTATAAGAAATTTTAGAGAGCGAATGAGATTGATCGAAAACATAGTCTGAATTGGATGTGTGAAGCATGCCGCCAGCTTTTCATCCTGAGCCTGGATCAAACTCTTCATGCAAGGAATAGAATACGCTCTTTTCTTTGAAGGACGTTAATCAATAGTTCAGCGAGCCTCGCTTCTTTTCTTTGGGTTTTTTTCTTATTTTATTAGACTGTATGAGTATTCTTAAACGAGTGGAACGATCTAAAGAATAGCCTGCGGGAGATAGCTATGAATTTCTCTTAATTGACTTTTCCTTTCAAGCTTCAGTGTGAAAGTGAACGTAGAATGTAAGAGAAATTCAAATGTTATAACTCCAGTACGTCAGGAACCATCAGAAAAAGAAAGACTATCCTAGAAAAAATTGTATAACTTGGATAAAGTATTCCCCTTGGGTCCCGTTCTCAATGAGACTCGTATATAGGGAATTAAGATAGGGAATACTTTCCTCTGTAAAAAGGATCTGCTGAGCAATAGGTTCTATGGGAGGCAGCTCAAAGTCCAAACCTGGAGTAGTTTCTTTATAAACCCGTACAAGCATTTCTACTTTGGATACGATTCTTTCTTTTAGCGTATCTATAGTCAATTGATTGAGCTTATTCCCCATATTAATGGAATTTAGATTTCTGGCCTGTCCAGCCCTAAAAGCCACAAGAAGGGCGATAGACAGGGTTAACCCTAGAGATGTGATGTATTCTGAAATTAGCAAGTCCATTGCTTTGATTCATTTTCTTTTCTTTTTCCGCTCCCCCGGGAAAAGACTTGTCGGAAATCGCCGGTGGTTGGTCCGGAAAGACATGGGACTTTTTGGGCGTAAAAGTGCTTCTCTTACGATATTTCGAGTTGGATGAAAAGAGTAAAGTTACAATATCATATATGTTGTTCGAAACTATCTTACTTTGAAAGGGGAAGTCGGCGCCAACAATCGAAAAGCTATTGGGTAAGTCGTGTGGCGCATCAAATCTTTCAAGAGAAAGAAAGTGCCCTTCAGAAAGGAAGAAGAAGCGTAGAAATCAAACTCCTCGGGTGCGTCTGCGCTCAGTCTCTGTCTGACGGCCCATTACCTAAATCTCAATCTAGCTGAAAAGGGTAGCTTTCTTTCTGGTCTGACGGCCTCTTCTTCGTCTAATCATTATACTTGCAGCAAGAAAGGGGCTTTGGAAAGATAGTTCGCCAGGTCTTTATATTTGTATACATTGGCAAGAGAAGCCTAGGTACCCATTCGCCGGAGTGAGGTTTGAAGATGCTCGAGCGAAGCGAGAGGAAGGAACAAAGTAACTCGACCGTAAGGGAGAGCATCTTCCTCCCTCGAATCTTTCTCTTTGTTTTTTGCTTGATTATACGGCTGTTGATTGAGTCTTTCTGTTGCAGGAGCGATATAAAGGGGTTTCTGTCTAAGTCTTCGAGTCCTCGATTCGGTCCTCTCTTGGAAGTGGGAAGTGAGGGGGCAGTGCTAGCTGTCCATCTAGTCCATTCCGTCCTGCGTTGGAAAAACCTCTACTCTACCCCTATGTTCGTATGCCCCTATGTCCGTGCAAGCAGTGGCCCCTTGGCTCTAAGCCTGATAGTGGTCTTAGTGTAAGGAAGCAAGCAACCTAAATATGGCACATGTCGCAGGGCCCCACTCGGATGACTGGTTTTGAGGCAGGCATCTCAATCTCGATAGCTGACTGGCAGAGGGTGAAAGCCTAGAAGACGCCTAGAACTCATAAGGAATAGGCACTGTACCGGCAGCGAACTCTAAGGTTTGGCTTTTTCTTTTATTGACTTTCTTGAGTCAATGTCGCATTTCGCGTGCTTGGTTAGATCTCCTAACCTAATGTAATGAACGAGAAGGTGAAAAATTCAGTCTTAGCTAAGCATTCGAATTCTGGGTAAGAGAGGAAATCTTTCTTTCTAGGGAATCTGTGCTTACTAAGCCTTTGTTTGAAGGACCGGTCTTAAAGTGAAGTGCAAGACTAGCTGGACCCGGACTGACTAATCGCTAACATCCCGGGTTCTCTCGGGACCGGGAGAACTCTCAGTTAAGTACGGCATTCAGTAAGAAGTAAGCCAAGTTCTATTAGCTCTTCTAACTTGTCTTAGACTCGTCAGTCTGTGATGCATTGAGTTGAGAGTCAAAGGATAAAGGAGTAGAAAACCTTATAACTGAAAAAGATTCGAGTGAAAGCCAGCTGCATGAAGTCCATCAATAGTACTTTAGCTTTTTCAATCAATCTTCTTTTGATTTTATTCTCGGCTGGTTGATATTACAATACGTCAGTTAGTTAAGATTCGATCCCCCTGGAAGACTAAAAGAATTTAGCTTTCCTGAAAAAAGTAAACTTACGGAAGCATCTATCTCTATCACGCACTTCAATCCGCACATAAGACGATTCCTCTTTCTATACTCAATTACGTAAGAGTCCAGCTAGCTCGTCTCTGTCTGGCAGTTTAAGCCTTGGCCCACCAGCTTCTTTTCAATCCAGGAGCTGCATGATAAGAAAGCTCTCGATCTCGGCTAGCTTCAGTTAGTTAAATAGACCAGGAAAGTCGTACTGCAACTATGCCAAGCAAAATATTGATTCCAATGCTGCGGAGACGGGTCTTGCTGATCGAACTAATCTACTTTAGGGATTCACCTAGCAGCTTTTAATAGGAAAGCTCGTTCCACCACTTCGACAAATTCTTTCGCAGCAGCTTGAACTGAACCGGGGCTATCAACGTGAACGAGAGAAAAACAAAGCCCATTACTCGATCAGGGGATCTAAGCCACAGCTCTATTCCCGACTAGAAATCTATAAAGGACTTTAAGGGAGAGCTGCTCTCTCTATCTCAGCTGCTTTCCCTACTAGGGGCACAAGAGGCACTTTTTGTCTAAAGCCTACTTCCTCTCTATAGGCAATTCCTTTTTTGTGGTTTGTGCTGTAATAAGAAGGATGTTGCTATTCTAAGATGTGGCGTTCCAGAAAGACTGACTTAAGACTTTATCATTCACACCGACCAGCTAGTGCGCTCTTACTTGGTATCGGATCTTTTCTAAATGAATCATTTGCCCTTCGACGGGAACTCCTACTACTTCTATCTACCTACGTCATTCTTTCTTTCATAAATCAAGCAATTTCCCACGGTCAAGCCTAGTAGAGCTCCTAGTCCGACAAGACTAGCAAAGATGCTATCAGGCCTAGTTACCATAAGAATGGAAGGGAAAGCGAAGGACAGAGACCATTTCACAAGAGCTTCAAGAAGAGTGAATTGAATTAGCCGCGGGTGGCTGAACTGCAGGGATTTCTATTGTTGAGCCGGGTGAGCTACCTTAACGGCAGCCTGCTATTCCTTATTATTGATAGCAGAGGAAAGAGAACTCCGCCTTCTCCTTCGGTGGATTAGATTAGTTAGAGGACTTCCTTTAGCTCTAAGACTAGGGATCTAAGGAATTGGTGGGAAATCCAGAAAAGCGAAAATCCCACTCTTAGAACATTGTTGAAAGAGGAGAGCCGGTCTTGCACACTAAGTCATGAGTGAACCTAGGCTCTTCAAGACCAGCCTTTCACTCCTAAGAAGTGGGAATAGGAGTCAATCGATGACTGAAATTTCTTAGAAAGATTGCCTAATGCCTTATCTCTTCTGGATTCCATCTCACTCTCTTTCGGTCCGAAGCCGATAGGAAGTGAAAGTCGCTGAGGTAAGTTCCGATAGAGCTAGGTTCCGGGTATTCCTACCATTTTTTCTTATAGGTTACTCTTTGAACTCAACATTAAAGCACTGGAAGAGAATCGCTATCCTCTTTCTAAAAGGACGGGGATTTAGGTCTATTGCTTATGTCCGATTTGCTGAGGCTAGCTTGACTTCACTCACTTCAGAGAGAGAAAAAAAGAATAAGAAAGGAGCGTAGCAGCCAGAAAGAGAAAGAAATCCCCTCTTCCGCTTAAGGCACCGAAGTCCCTGAGCTAATATCAATAGCAGTAGATTCAAGGGAAGTTCTTTCTAGAGCAGTAAGAGCCTATTCTGTCTTGCTTTCTGATTCAATTCCGCTGCTAGGGTGAGCTAACTCCAAAAAACCCGTCCACAGTTCGGATTTCAGGCTGCAACTCGCCTGCATGAAGCCTGAATCGCTAGTAATCGCCGGTCAGCCATAGGGCGGTGAATTCCTTCCAGGGCCTTGTACACACCGCCCCTCTCCTTTTCTAGCTGCCCAGATTGAATTCCTCTGGGAACAACTAAACTATTAGCCAAAGGTCTAGTGGAAACTGCTTAGTCGAGGGAAACTCCCCTTTTTGTCTCGTACCTCCGCTCCTAAGCTAACTAAGAGCGCTATCCGTTCCTACGCCCCCTACCGAACCTGAGGATGAAACTTGAGATTCATTCTTCTCAAAACAAAAGCAGTACCGAAGATAGTAAGAAATCCGGACAAAACCTTCCTGTTTTTGGGGAAGAAGAAAGTACCGGATTAAGTAGGCAATCTTAGGACAATTCTTTTTCTTCATTAGGGCTTTTAGCCCCGAGTCGATCGAGGGCATTTCACTCCTAGCCCAGAAGGGAAGGGCTTGTTTGCGACTAGCAGTAGCTGGCAACGGTCTTTGACGCATCTATTAGCTGAAGAGGCCTAAGGCTGGTCTCTTTCCTCTCGTACCATGCCTGTTGAAGGTTCCTTGCCTTTTCCCTTGAACCGGGTATGAATTCCTAAATCCATTTACCTCGACCAGGATCAACTCCTTCTATGCCCCAGGAAAAAGCTAAAAGTAAAGCAGTCATCAAGCCAGAGCTAGTTTCACAGCTACCGATTCGCACCCGCGGGTCAAAGAAGACCAATAAAATCTCGATTCAGCATAAGCAAGGGATGAGAGAGGCCTTACGAGGGCTCTTTCCCACTTAATAGATTCATTCCTTCGTTACGGCGGTTGTGGGTACCTGCCGTTCAGAGATGCTATCAGAGTAGGAAAGTTAGCCAAGTTCTCCTGCCTAGTTTAGATAAAGCACCCCTTATCGCCCCACGGCATCTGGTTAGGACACAAAGCTTATTCTATTCCTAAAATAGCGGATTCTATAACAGCATTCTGCCTTTTCGAAGACAGAGCACTCGTGGCACACACTTGGCCTTTTGCCTTAGAAAGAGTTCAACCCACTTGAAAGAGGAAAGGGGAGTAGGCATAGTACCGGAAAGTACGGATTCGGGGTTCATCCCTCAATCAAGCGCTACTTGAAAGTCAGGATAGATTCCACTCTCAGTTAGTACGTACCTTTTTTTTAAGCAAGAACTCTTAATCGTTCGTATCCCATACCCATGGGCTACTTCACTGAGACGATGGTCGGAGTTTACAAGCTGCTTTGATAGAAGCAGGTTAAGAAAGATAGCTGAAAGTGCTAGCATAAGGAAGAGATTCTATGGATGGAAAGAGGCCCTTCCTTGCTTTCAAGGTTTCGGCATTCAAAGTCAAACGATTCTTTGTTTAAGTTTAATAATAAAGTAAAGGAAATCGGCCTGCTCTTCTCTCTTTTCTCTATTGAACTATGGAAAGCACTTTATAGTAGCGACACGGATTCACCACAACTTATGACTTCGCCAATGGGGCAAACGAAGGCTAACCCGTTCTGGTTGTTATGACTGGCAAGAATCGGTAGGTTCTTTCAGTGCGCTTTGGTCCTTCTTACAGAGACTATCCTTTGTATAAGTTATGATCCATCCAAGGAATGAGCTTCCCCAGAGTAAAATCCCGTGGACTACAAGGAAAAGATAGAATCTCGCCCGGCAACAGCAGCTGATTCAATAGCAGATGGTCTTGGAAAGAACCTTTCATTCGATGCTTCTGATTCAACTCCCAGACAACCAAGGAAGTATGCGCGAAGATAGGGTTAGCCCCTGCGGCAAGCATTATCCGGGAATGATTATCCAGGAACTGGAAGATGGTTGGCGTGACACGCCTAAATCCCCCACAATCAATCCACAAGGCTTCAGGCGACTGGAGCAACCTTTGAAGGCGCTCGGCCTTGTTCACCCTTTCAGCTAAGTATCCCGCTTTTTCCTTGAGGGGAGCCGAGATTTGAAATATGTGTGCCTTCATCGCCTTAAGTCAATCTATCCAAAGAGCCTACCCTATAATAGATTCAGCTAAAGCTGCGCTTGGAAGATTTCTTTCTCAATCATGAATCCGAGCTTACTACTTGAATCACGAAAGGCGCTTTTTCTCACTATCTATTCAATTCCAACTTCATGCTCACTTATGAAATCAAGCTAATAAGGCCAAAAACAGAGCATGAAGTCCACTGGCATGAGAATCAAGCGAAGTAGAGACATAAGCAGATCCAAAGAAAAGAAGCAAGACGACTACTTCCATTCCTCTCCTTAGACCGACAGTACTACAAGACAGAAATAAGGCGATTATTACCTAATATAATAATTAGAATTTTCATAATAATACCTCACAAACAAGGTAGATGAATTGCCAAGACTATCTCGACCTTACCCTTACACTCAGCTTAGAGCATTCAATCTCGCTTTCACCCCTCAGAAGGACAGAAAGCACTAGGGGAATGAAATCCTGCGCCTAGAAAGAAAGGTAGGGGAAATAGCCCTTTCCTGACTAAAGGAAAGGGTAATGGTTATACACCTCTTACCACATTCACTACTTCCAAAGAAAGAACTCAAGGACTGGACTACGGAGGGACTTAGAAAAACCTACTAGCAACCTCTCTGCTTCCTATACTTAGAAAATGATCCCAATGAAGCCAATGGTGAGACAAAAGGAACCCCAGGATTGATTATTCCCTTAGGCCTATTCTCACTCCTTCAACTAAGAAATTCAAATCAGCACTTGAAGCAGGAGTCTAGCTAAGGCTAGTGCGCTAGAATTCAAATGTCTTGTTCTATTCTAAGGCTCGGACGTGGAGCTGGCTCTATTAATCGATAAGCAGCGGTTGCTTACCCACGGACACCTAAGCCTTCTAGGCAAGTGCATAAAGAGAGAGGGGAGGTAGCTTCCAGAAAGATAGAGTTATCACACAAAGGCGAAATGACTAAGATCTTGCTTAACCAGAAGATAGAATCCTATTGTTGAACTGGGGAGGCAGAAGGAAAGACATTCAGGGCTGAAAGAATGGAACTCGCTCTAAGGGACCCCAACTGGATAGGAATCTTCTGCCTATGGGGAGTCAACTGGCGCCTTCTTAAAGCACCTGCCCGGCTTTCTTCCTTTGCCTTCCCTAACTCTTCTGAGAAGAAAGGGGATCCTGCGCAAAGAAAGCCTCTAACAAGAGGATGCAGGCTGCTAACTCTAAAAGATTTGCTATCGAATACTTTCAAAAAAGGCTGCATTGCATAAGCATAAAAAGATGCCAGAGAGAAAAGGCTAGAACTTATGCTTTGACTTGATTGATAGCTCTTTTCTCTTATACCTATTCCAAGCTGATAGAATGCGCATAGTAGTCCAACTCCGTTCGCCATTCCCACCCGGGAATCACTTCACTCCAGCGCCTCGTCAGTCTTCTTGCATCTTTTCCAGCTTTGAAAATCGACTAAGCGTTGCGCCAAGCCTACTTGTGAAGAGAAGAGTCGTCGGGCTATTGCAGAGTGAAGGAAGGTGTCTTGTCTTGGCCTAGGCCTACTTGTGTCAACACCCATAAAGTGCGGAATATCGTATATAATGTGATTATTGTATATATTGATTTTTTTGAATAAAAAGTATATGTACTTTATTTAGTATTTAATCAGGAGGTTTCTCTTTTTCCTCAGGGAAAAGGATATCCCTTTGCCATTTCCTTGCGCTAGCTATCCACTCTTCTTTTCACTTTTTATCATCATCATTTCAATTTCTTTTCTGTTCTAATTCGAATTCCAGCCTTGGAATCTCTCTTCCTTCTTTGGCTCTCTTTTCTTTATTAATTATCTAATAGACTTCTCTCTTTAGATAGATTTTTCTTTTCATAATGTTTCCTTATGATTTTTATTTTTTTCTAAAGCGGCATTCTCCCTTCTATCTATCTTGAATTGAATTATGGAACTTTCTCCCCGAGCTGCGGAACTAACGAGTCTGATCAATAGAGTCCGTCATTTTTTCTATTCCTTCCTACTTCTTCTTCCTCTATTATGTGCTTTTATTATATTTGCCTGAAACTCGATAAAATAGAGTTGTTTGAGACCAAATGTTATAGAGTTGGGGGCTCTCTGGGGAGGCACACCTTCACTTCCTTCTTAATGAAGGGGTTCCCCGGGAGTCTGACCTTGTCCTTTCTTTTAATTGTCGGGGCCGTCATGAGTGCCGAAACCGATTTCGGTAAGATGATGATGGCTCCTTCGGGCGCATCAAGCTCTGAAGATCCAAACTGGACGGAAGCCCTGAGATCTTCTAAAGGGCAGGGAGAGACTTCAGAAAGGGAAAGCACAGGCACATCGTCGTCCATCAACCTACAAAAAGAAAGAGCACGTCCGGCGCCTGCCCCAAATGAAGTAGCTTCCCCTGCCCCTGTCGTCCCCTTTCCATATCAAGAAGATGAGATCATAGGGGGCGACAGTGTAGAAAGCATCCAACAGCGGCCTTTGAGTTTGAGGAGAAAAACCCCTCCTTCTGCCGAGGTCATACATCATACAACAGGCCCGAATTGAAGCCGAAGACCTATTCGAGGTCAAGGTCGATATTTTCAGGGTCATGTCTGGCCTTGATCCAGAAGGAGATTGGCTGGGACGGGGAGCTCGGGCCCTCGAGAATCCGCGTACCGCCACGGGAGAGCATTCCTTGGAGAAACTCCATACCCTTCTTTCGGATCTCGAATCGAGGGGAGTAAATTCCGAGTCCTTCTCTCAATTAAAAGGGAAGGTACCCCTGCGAAGGGGTGGGGACGAACACTCTACCACATAGTGGAGTGGATAGCTAGGACTACTAAAATGGAGATCGTGTACAACAACAATCCTATATTTGATGTCGATTCATCCACACTTCCATTCCTTGTAGAGGAAGGCTAACTGCTTGCTGGCTGGGAGCTGTATGAGCGGTAACGTCCACGTACGGCTCCGTGAGAAGGGCGGTGGACAGAAATGGCCTTGTTGTACCTCACTCTCGTCTTCAATGGGGTCTGCTCTTTCTTTTTTGGGAGAGTATGCCAATATGATCTTAATGAGGTGCGGGGCTTTGCATCTGACATTCGTTGGGCTTCTCTCTTCGGGAGCCTGCGCCCCGGCGTTTTTGTGCAATAAACCCCTCCGGCCGAAGACTAGTGGTAGGTGGTCCTGCGGAGCTTTCGGAAAAGGGTAGCCTTGTGTGTAAGCACAGCAATGAACCGCGGCGAACCCTCAGACGACCTATCTAAGATTAGGGGGGATCCTCAGTAGTGGTGACCCTTTCACTCTTCCACGGACTGATACATGTACCGAATGCTCATACGGGAAAGTTTACTCCTGGGTCTGGAACCTGGGGGGTTGCTCCGAGAAATCCTTTCTTTCTCGTCCACTCAGGGGGTGCGGACACACCTGCGCGGATTACAGGTGACAGTTACAAGAATGGCGGGGAAGTTAACAGTACCCGACGACATTCAGGGATGGATGTAGACCCATCGGGCAGGGATAATCATTCCGGTCCTGGGAGAAGTGGCGACCATTCTCAAGAACCAAAAAGACTGAGCTGAGGGAAGCCCTATGAGTCACTGAAACGACGGCAGGAGTGCCCTTTTTCTATCAATAGAGGGAGCAAAAAACGGGCTTTGCTCCCCTTTACAATATGAAGAAAGAAATAAGGGTCGAAGTTTAGACCGCTCACAGTAGTTCTACCTATAGAAAGGA